>NC_077229.1:88246840-88264340 GCF_027887165.1 Monodelphis domestica
TCAGGGAGAACTAACCTCTTGATCACCCTGTCTATGTCATTAATTTATAGCAACAATGTTTTGTTGACTATCTCCTTAGGTTATGCATCTTATTAAGTTCCAGGGAAACATATTTGTAGAAAATTGATTGTGTGCCAAGAAGCATGTACTTGAAAGCCTATATAATAAATGAACCTCTATGCTATGGCAGAACACTGTGTGATGCCTAAGCATGTAGGCCTGAGCACATAGCATCTCTCATCTCCATTATTCGACCGGATCATCACACTTGGATAGAGAAACCTCGGACCCTCAGAGATACCACTGGACAGATCTCAATAAATCGATTTCAGATTTCCATCTTTCCTTGACTCTGTATTTAACTATGCTATTTAACATTTACCAGTGGTTTGGATAAAGGCATAAATGACATGTTCATTATGTTTTCAGATGACATCAAAATGGATTGTGAACTTTAAATTATTCCACCCTGGATCTAAGTGGGATGGAGTAATTTAAAGTTCACAAAGGTAAGACTAGCACAGTGATTGACAGAATTTAGATCCAGAAAAATCTTTTTTTTTTTTAAACCCTTTCCTTCCATCTTGGAGTCAATACTGTGTATTGTCTCCAAGGCAGAAGAGTGGTAAGGGCTAGGCAATGGGGGTCAAGTGACTTGCCCAGGGTCACACAATTGGGAAGTGTCTGAGGCCAGATTTGAACCTAGGACCTTCCATCTCTAGGCCTGGCTCTCATACCACTGAGCCACCCAGCTGCCCCCAGATCCAGAAAAATCTTGATGAGCTAGTGCATTGGGCTGAATCAATTACAATTAAATTCAGTAGAAATCAATAGAAAGTCTTACATCTGAGATTAAAAATCAGTCCCACAAACAGAGGGTAATACAGGCAGAGTTAGCATTTTTATGAAAGAAAAGATATGGAGATTTTAGTGGACTATCATCTTAATTTGATAGCAGTATTATATACAACCAACAAAGGGAAATGCATATTTGGGCTGCATTAAGAGAGGAAGAGCTTCTAAGATTATGGGAAGTTATTGCCCCTCTGGGTTCTGCCCTGGTCAGAAAGAATCTGGAGCATTGTATTCAGTGTCATATCTAAAGAAGAACATGATCTTGAGATAATACAGAAGAAAAACAGAATGATAGGTCTCAAATCATTGTCACAAGAAGTGGAGCTGAAGGAGCCTGGAGAATAGCTCAGAAAAGAAATGATAGCTATCTTCAACAACTTGAGGAGTCATGAAAGATGAAATATGTTGTGTTGGACAGCACAGAGAAGAACCAGGAACAATGGGTAAATTTACAATTACAAAAAGGTATGGGTAGACTTAAGGACATTTTCCTCACAACAAGAGTGGGCTAACTTTGGAATGAGCTATCTTGGCCAATTGTAGGGTACTGATCTCTCAGGTTCTCAAATAGAGATTGAATAACCATTACTTAGGACTCACTAGGAATTCCTTTCAGGTATGAGCTGGAGACTGTATGAATAATGAAATTCCTCCAAACTTTTACATGTTATGAGTTTGTGATTCTGGATAGAAAATAACATCATTCAGACTTCTTCACACATCACTTCATGACCTTGTTTGAGAACCCCAGAGACAAGAGAATAGTTTTGAAAACAACTGCTCCTACTTGCTTATTTGGAACTTGACATTAATTAGTGATAATTGCTCTCAGTGATTTGCACCCAGGACAGAATTTTTTTCTTCCTCAAAGTGATAGCTTTTCAAGCAGGCATGGTCACTTCTCCCAAACTTGACATTATAATTACATCTTGAGGGAGTGGGAAAAGAAGCTAAGGGAATTCCATAGCTATAACTATAGTTAGTCTCCCGATTGATTGCTATAGTCTGGCTCATCTCTATCTAGGCATCAGAGACCTACTAGGTGAGTTGCAGTATATATCTTAGTCCAAGAAACAGTGGGAAGCAGAAGAGGAGTGTTTCTGAGCAAAAGGGGGGAAAGTAAGTAGTGCAAAGTCTCTTATATTTCACTAAAAGAAAAAAGCAAAGACCATGGAGAAGGCTGCACAGATAGAAGAAGCATGCATAGGTTGGGGTAGGGGTTAACAGTTTCTTTCTAGTCTACCCTAATCAGATTATTTCTGAAGAATATGTTCATTTGGAGACCACATTTAAATAAACTGAAGCATGTCCAGGATTATGAGAGAAATAGACTGGAATGATTGTCATCTCATTGAGGGATGATGGGTTGAAGTAATTGGGGATTTTTAGCCTTGATAAGAGGAAATTTTACATATAGGAGGGAGAATAGATGGGAATTGATAGCTATTTATTATTTCTGTGATGTTAGGGGAATTGGATATTTGTTTCTTTTGCACACATTCCAGGAATCTCATGAATTTAGAATCTTATCTTTGACAGTAGGACATGATTGAAGATTGTATTTAACAATTTAGACTTTCACAAAATCTAATAAGCATACAGAATAAAAATATACAGTGACTTCATGGGGAAAATTTTAGTACACCAGCAAATATGACATCATATAATAACAAACTGGAAACTAGCTCAATCACACAACTATTTTGCATTAGAATCTTAGCTTTAACAACAGCCAATGATAGAATATCATGCCCAAACACTGTCAGACAAAGAAGACACATATATGGAAAACTAATGACTAGGGCTTAGATTCCTGATCAAAAGAAGACAAACATACAAATAGATTGAATATTGGGACCAGACATCTTGATACATATTTACTAATAGTAAATTGTTAAATTTTTGAAGAAAAATGAAATCCAAATCTTCCTGAAGACTTCTTACTCACAGGTAAATACTCTGGTTCTAATTTACTCTTTAGTTCCAGTTCCATGTCTCTAACTACCTTCAGAACAACTCTTACCTATATAATCTTTAAGCATCATTAATGTTCATTACTATAGGGGTATAAGAGCTTTTAGAGGTCTCAACTGATGAACTTATGAATCTGCTTCAACTGGCCTTGTCTTTGGGAAAGAAATTTATATTATAAATATCATAACTTTATGGCGGTCTAGGGAGTTCCTGGGGGAAAAAACACTGATAATTTTTTTAAACCCCTGGTC
Organism: Monodelphis domestica; assembly: GCF_027887165.1. Taxonomy (NCBI): domain Eukaryota; kingdom Metazoa; phylum Chordata; class Mammalia; order Didelphimorphia; family Didelphidae; genus Monodelphis; species Monodelphis domestica. The sequence continues at coordinate 88,249,921 of NC_077229.1, forward strand.
TGTATCATAACCAAGCAATACCAGGACTATGATGATTCCAGTATTCTTTTAGATGGCACAGAGAAGATGTGAAATAGACCTTTTCTTCACATTTAGGGAGGCAGAATACCACCCACAGGTAACAATAATTCACAACATCAAACAATGTGATAATCCATAATAAATGAAACTGCTATGCAGCATATAGCACTTTCTTCTTTGTTTATACGGAATAATGGAAGAAAGGGAAGGAAAGAAAAAAATATTTATTAAATGCTACTATTCACCAGGCACTATGCTAAGTACTACACTTTACAAATATGATCTCATTTCTTCCTATGGAATCTCAGGGATTTCAGAAGCCATCTGATCATAGAATCGTTAGATCTCAAAACCAAAACCTAATTGGGACTCAAATCCCAGATGAACAAACTGAGGTCCAGCTATGATAAATATCTGTCCAAGGTTGGGCAGATAGTAAATTACAGTGGCAAGATTCAATTTCAGGTCCACTGATTTCAGATCCATCATGCTTTTTATTCTACCATCCTAGTCTTTATAGCTCTAGATAATAAGATGTTTGAGGGTAAAGACCTTTTAGCTTTTGTATTTGTATCCCCAGTACATACCAAAGTGTCTTACTAAGAAAAGGAATTTAATAAAGGGAATCAGTTGAATAGAACTGAATTGAGTTACATCTCCTCTTTCCTGGAGTCTTGTAATATTGCCCTCGTCTCTCTGAGTCCTGTCTGAGTAAAATTCTGCTCCTAGAAAACTTTAACATAAGCTTCCAAAGAAAAAGATCTGGCTATGCCACCCACTATGCTCAAGAAATTCCAGTGGCTTTCTGTTATTCCTAGAATCCTAAAACAAATTCCTCAAATTTGTTTTACTAACCCCTCTGACATCTGACTTCTGTTAGCCAGTCTGGCTCTCCAGTGCTTCCTAGTGAGAGCGGTCTGTAGGTTGTGTATTCCTCTCTCAGCCAGGCAGAGACACCAGTCTACTTCTATTCTATTCTTATTGTTCATAGCCTAAAACTTACACTATTACTCCTTTTCATACACTTGACGTCCCTATAATAACAGTCTGCTATTGTTGTCAGTATTTCATTTCTCCTCTCATTGGCTTCTAATCTAATCTCAGACTAAGTACTGAGCCCAAGACAGAAGAGTGGTAAGGGTTAGGCAGTTGAAGTTAAGTGACTTGCCCAAGGTCACACAACTAGGAAGTATCTGAGGCCAGATATGAACCTAGGACTTCCTGACTCCAGGCCTGGTGCTCTATACACTGTGCCATCTAACTGTCTCTGGAGTATTATACTGCCCCCCACACCACATTATTTTATTTTATTTTTAAATATTTTTCCATGGTTCCATGATTCATGTTCTCTCCCTCCCCTCTTCTTTCCCCACTCCCAGAGCTGACAAGCAATTCCACTGGGTTATACATGTGTTATTATGGAGTATTATATTCTTGATAAGGAATCTTTTATAAGGTTGGCTAACTCCTATTCCTTATCTACCACCATAATAATTTCAGTCCTCTACTCAAATGATCTTCAATGCACTCTCACTGCTGCCTAGAGAGACATCATAAAGAAGGAGGCAGAAAAGTCAAGGGAAGGCAGGATGACCAGGAAGTATCTTGTTCCATTGAGTAGAAACTAGGCAAAGTGACAGAAGCAGAATAGAGTGAGCCAAGAAGTCCCGTTTTTATTTTCTAAAAAGGAAAGCACTGAGAAGATTTTGGTGCTTTACTTTCTAGCCCTCCACTGAGAGGAGAGAGAGAGACAGAGAGACAGACAGAAACAGAGACAGACCTACAGAGAGACAGACAGACAGAGACAGACGTAGAAAGAGACAGAGAGATACAGGCAGAAAGAGACAGACAGACAGACAGACAGCCACAGACACAGAAAGAGACAGAGACAGAGATAGAGCTAGAGCTGGAGACAGATAACAAGAGAATTTTGCTAAGTCTCATAGAGGGAAAACATGACAAAGCAAAGATTCAGAACATAGACTCATAGATTAAGAGCTGGAAGAGGCCTCAGAGATGATACGGTCCAAACCACTTATTTTACAGATGCAGAAATTGAGGTCCAAAGAGTATGATTTGCCCATTCGCATAACTATTGATTGTCTGAGAAAAGATTCAAATTCAGATTTTCTTGAGTTCTTTTTTATTTAAAGGGAAGAATCTCTAGTCTTAATGTCACTCCTTAGAGCCAGTCCCTTATCATTTCCTGGTCCCTGCCTGTTGAACAATTCCAACTGGTACTGTGCATTCTGTTTACATGAACATAATTCTCTGAGTTCTCAGCTTTTCTGTGAGCTCCATGAGATCAAGGTCTATATTATAGCCTTTTTCTAGTTTCCAGGAGAGTACTGGGTGCATCTAAAGTCTTATAAAGCTTGGTGATGACAAGCCTCATGACTGAATATTAGACCCTCAAGGTTTTTCTCTAGACCCCTTCACTCCTCACATACGTCTTAGTTGGGTGATCCTGGAAAAGTCCCCAATAAAAAGGATAATCTTTGCAATATGAAATTCCTCCCTAAAGATAAGGTTAGTGGAAGGAAGCTAATCAGATGGCACTTCAAGGGGATCCACAGAACTCAGAGAAGATTGGTCTAAGGTAGGGGTTCCAAGGGTGCCAATTTTTAGTTTTACTTAAGAAAACACCCTAGGAAATGAAATATAATAGCTCCAGCCTTGGGTAGATTCTTCCTAAGCCATCTGAGTTCATAATATGCTGAACTAGCAGCACTGAAGAATTAGAATTTGGCCACTGGAAAATCTGTAAGTTTGCAAAATCCAAAAATTCAACCACATAAGAATGGGGATGAGAAATCCTGTCCTGTCAGAGTATGACTTTCATCAACTTTCTCCTCTCTAGGTTGCTCTGGCTCACATTTCTTCTTCAAGACTTACAGAGAATGTTTCATAGGAATATCTACTTTGGCATTATCTTCCTTTCCCAAACTGTAATTGGGGGCCTAGCAAACTTTTTCTTACTGACTCTATATGTTTTAAATATCCTTTCTGGTCACAGAACCAAACTAATAAATTTGATTCTCGCTCAGCTGACCTTGGCCAACTTTACCATGCTTCTTATCAAGGGAGTCCCACAAATATTATATAATCTTGGGTGGAATAATTTCCTGAATGACAGTTGGTGTAAAGTTGTCTTTTATCTTCACAGAGTGGGCCAGGGGCTGTCACTTTCTTTTACCTGCCTCTTGTGTGTCTTCCAGGCTATCACCATCAGTCCTAGTGATTCTAGGTGGGTAGAGTTCAAAGCCCAAATCACAAAGTACATCATCCACTCCTGTCCCTTCTGCTGCATCCTCAATCTGCTCATAGAAATTCCTGTGGCAATAATTTTGAGAGGTCCAAGGACCAGCACCAACACCACACACAATTATAACATTTTATTTTGTTCTTCAGGAAACTTTTTAGTTGCTTATTTCTTTTTGACCACTCTCAGAAATGTGCTTTGTGTGGGTCTTACGATCTGGTTCAGCAGCTACATGGTGTATCTGCTATACAGGCATCATAAGAAAATGAAGACCATCTGTAGCAAGAAGCTCTCACCTAGAGCCTCCCCTGAGGGAAGAGCTACCCAAACCATCTTGTTGCTAATGTGTGTCTTTGTCTGTTTTTACTCACTCAACTCCATTTTAACTATTTATATTCCTAATCCATGTGGAAATACTCTCTGGTTATTGTCCTCTGCTTTCCTGTCTCTATGTTACCCAACCTTCAGCCCCTTTATACTAATTCCCCAAGCTTCCAGACTGTACAGTGTTCTCTGGGCCAGGAAACACCCCCATTCCTCCACTGGCTCTAAAAGTCAGGTAAAAACTTAGAGTTCAAGCAGGTAAATCAAGAAAGAAGGTATTGTAATTAGAAAAAAAGGATGGGTAGCAATACCCCAAAAATTATAAATATCTCCAAATAACTATGGCAAAATAAAGGGAATGGAGTCAATAGCTGAAGAAACATAAAATCTCCTGAATTCCCAAGAAAACATGAACCTATATAGGATGGTCCAAAATGATTTTTAAAAAGACAGGAAAAACCTAACAGAAACAAAGGTCAGACTATGTGATCCACAATCAATTTATGAAGATTTATTAAATACTTATTATGTACCAGACTGTGTACTTCCTCAGACAGGCTACCTTCAGAAACAACATGTTCATGATTTTCTTCAAAGAAGGGGGAAAAAGATACCAACAAATTCGAAATACAAACATACTGAATTAAAGGACAATCTGAAAGAAGAGATGTAAGAAACAACAGTACTTTTAAAAAGTATATGAGATACTTCTGGGTAAGCATGGTGGCAGTCTAGACACGGGATGCTTCCCCTCCTCAGACCCACCAATATAGGCGACCTAAAAAGACCCCCCAAAATCATCTTTATAAGAACAAAGGGACTCTACAGTAGGGCTCAGCATTGAAGGTACATGGGATTTGGGCATTTCCACACTATAAGAGGGTGAAAAAGCTCCCACCCAAACTTGAGTTGATCCACCCTCCCCCACCCCACCCATGGAGCCAGAGTTAGAGTCAGCCCATGCCAGAATCAATGAGTGAGCAAGGGGCACCTCTTGAACGAGCAAGGGGAAGCTCTAGATCTTGGGAGCTGACTAAGACCACCAAGGACCTACCCCTGAGAGCAGTTACACTTGAAACCCCAGCAGGCTGGCAGTGGAGCACAGACCTTGGGCGCTCAGAGCTAGCATACATCAGAATCAGTGAGTGAGCGAAGGGAACCTCTGGAGGGAGCAAGGGGCACCTCTATGTCTCGGGAGCTAACTAAGACCACCAAGGACCTACCTCTGAGACCAATCATACTCAAAACCCCGGCAGGCGGGTGGGGGAGTGCAGACCTTGGGAGCTCATGGCCAGCGCATGCCAGAATCAGTGAAGGGCACCTCTGGAGTGAGCAAGGGGCACCCCTAGGCCTCTGGAACTGATTGAGACCACCAAGGACATACCCCTGAGAGTAGTTACACCCAAAACCCCAGTGGGAGGGTGGGGGAGCTCAGACCTTGGGCACCCCCAGGAAAGTAGCACAGCTGCGGAGATTCGAGAGCTTGCCTCAGGCAAAAGCCTTGCTCCTTAGCTCCATACACAGAGAGCCTGCTCTCCTCACTCAGATTTATGACTGGAAAGGGAAGGAAAAACAACCATATTGATGGCAAACTTCTCAACACCAAGAAAAATAAGAAAAAGGGGTTGACCTTGGATAATTTTTATGGAGGAAAAATACAGACTACAGAGGAAATAGTGTAAAAAATAGACTCAAATACAGTACTATAATCCCCATGAGCCTTTGCTCCACTTCCCCAGAATGCCTTGTAATCTCACCTGGGCCGAGATCGAGAAGGTATTTAAACTGATTCAAAGGCTTTTGAGTCTCTCTTGGGCCTTTTGGACTTCCGTTTTGCAGCAGGAGCGTCTCTTGCGTGATGTGAGGTTATTTTGTCTAGGCCTCTGGCCTAGGCACATGTTTCTTACTTGTATATTCTTTAATCTTTAACCTTTAATAAACCTCTAAAAAATATAATACTCCTTGCAGAGAGAAACTAATTTCTACCTGCCTCAGATGCCTCAGTCTCCCCATCTCCCCTAAATTTTAACTGTTACAGATGGCGACCATTAGATTGGATGAGAACTTCTCAAAAAATTTTTAGCCTAGAGAATTTTTTTTTAAAGCCAAGGTTCTCCGAGATGCTCTTTAGAAAACCATCTTGATCAGCTCCTGCCTGCAGCCCTCTCCGGCTCCTGCTTCTGCTCCTGGCCTCTCACCTGGTGCCTGAGCTGTGCTCCAGCTCCCGGCTGACCCACCCAGGCGGTCTGACTCTCACCCATCTGGCCTCCGACCCAGCTGACTCATCACCCAGATCCTTGGAGCAGATTGCTGAGGACTCATTGCCACCAGCTGGTAACAGTATTGGCCACGTGGGCGGAGGGGAGAGATGAGAGGGAAAGGAGACCGGGTAATTTTCCCTTAGGCTAATCCTCCATGTGGATGGGGGTATTGGCCACAGGGGGATCATATCAGGGGAGAGAGAAAAGGGAGAGGAGAAGAAACAGATTTTTTCAAACAAAAACTTAAAAAGCAATGGGCTGTTTAAAAGGATTTTTGACTCTTCTGGCAATTTCATTGATTTTGCCTGCCTGTCAGGGAGCAGACTCAGCCCAAAGATTCAACTTTAACTTTGGGGAGGAAAATGGGTGGCCCAGCGAACTGGAAGCCAGGCCCAGAGACGGGAGGTCTCTAGTTAAAATCTGGCCTCCGATGCTTCCCAGCTATGGGGCCCTGGATGGATCCCTTGAACCCCATAGCCTAGCCTTTACTACTCTACCTTCGGACAATAGACATTTAAATGGATAATTAAAAACAAACAAACAAACAAAAAAAAAACCCCAAGGAACTTTGAAGAGACTAAAGGCTATATTCTAAGGCATTTCAGACTCCAATGGTTTATAAAAATCTCTGTATTCTACTGCATTTTTTGTTTAAGGTTTAACTTTGTGATTTTAAGTTCATATATTACTGGATTCAATATTATTCTGCTTGAACTGAAGGTTGATTGAATTTATTTTGAATGTACTGAGTTTTAAAAAATTCTGTTGTTTTCCCCCTGTAACTGTATTGAACAAATATTATTGTGAATAAGCCCATATATGAAAAAACAGCTTTTTTCTATTTTGCTGAGGATAGATGGACTTCAGAACTGGTTATAATTGTATTAACAACCTTTGGAATTTTAATGTGCTAAATACCTCAAATGATTTGATTTTAAGGGTTTTTTAAATATGATTTTTGGAATTTCTTTTAACAATCTGGTTATTTTTGCCTGCCTCTACCATGAGGTAAGGCCCATTAGCTGAAGTGAAATACATTTTATAAACCCCCAACCTTCCCACATGTGAATGGAAGTTGGGCAGTTAATTTCAGGGCATTTGTACCCTTAAAAAGCCTCCAAAAGGAGCACCCCTTTATTTATGCTCTCCAGCTCACTATTTTACTTACACCAGAATGATATATAGATTTCTTGATTATGTTCTAAACCCAAGATGAGTTTTACTTTGTTTTAAAAAATATGTTTAAATACCAAGGTTAAAGGATTGCTATGTTTGTAAAAATTGTGACAAATGTCCATCAATTCATAGGTTTTAAAAATGTCATACAGCAACTTATGTGAAATATGAAAGTGTGTTTGTTTGCTATTGTAATTAACTGGGCTATTGAGAATTTTGGGGATTTTTATTTCTACATATTTGTACTACTGTATTTTTAAAGATGAAAAAATTGTTAACCTTGTTCAATTCATTTGCCTTCTACTCACAGTGATCATGGCCAGATACAAAGAGGAAATGGATCTCATTTTTTGGTGAGAAAGCCTTGCATTTTATATTTTCTTAACTGACACAGAGTGTCAATGGTTATAAGCTATATTTTTGAATTTTTTAAAGCTCTTTTATTATTATATTTTTCTTGCATGTGCAATATACTTTTTCAGTTTTTTTAATTATTTTTTCTCTCCTTTTTATATTTGAAGCACATGTCACCAGTATTAAGATTTTCTTTAACCTTTTGATTTTTAAGTTTAAGATACATTTGCTAATGCATGCCCTAAAAAGCTTGTGACTATGAAAATGATGCCACTAATTATTTAAATTTATGGGACTTTGCTTAATGATTCTGTCTGATTCCAGGAGAAAATATACACACAAGAACCATTGCACAGAGCCAAAGAAAGGCCAATCTAGGATGGATTGATGCACTTCTAGGCCAATACAAAGGTCTTGTACCTAGTGTGAAGACTCGAGGTTGCTATATTTAACATGTGTTAAGACATAAGCTTTCCTTGTATCCACACTCACCCTGAAGATACTCACAGACGAGTATCCCACAAACCTTGGCTCCTATAATCTGGTCCCCTTTTCTGCCTCTCATAGTGTGGTACCTTTTCTGTAGTCCTGGCAATGACTGGGTAAATGCATCATTACTTAGATCATTTTGATTGGGCCCTGATTGAAGGACCTGTTATAGATTTATTTTTCTTCTACTTGGAATTTTTACACATAAGACTTTGATAGTCTATATTTTCATCCAGAAAATTTTCTTTTCTTTTGGATTTTCTGATGTCTTTTTAATATCGCTTGCCAATTGATTCATATACCTCATACCTCAGCCATGCATCCCTAACTGATTCTGAATCTTTCAATCACCCACAACACGGGGGAATGTAAAAAAAAATCATTATTTAAATTGCAAAGTTTAAATTCCTTTTGAGAAGAATTTTAGGTAAAGAAGATGCTACCTCTCTGAATCCAGAACTGAACTGTTGGAGAAGCCACCATGAAGAAGCCTCCAGACCACAAGTTGCACAAAATTGAACTTTGGGTGTGGTTGATTGAACATTTATTTGTATGTATACTTTTATGCCAAAGGGGACTGCCCCCTAACGGCTTTTTGTCAATGTGTTCAGAAATTATTGGTTTTATTCTTTTTTCTCTTATCCTCACACTATTGTAATCTTTTAAGTTTATTATGTTTTTATGATCCTTTTGGGGAAAAATTAATTTTTCCAAAAATGATCATACAGAGGAATGTAAAAAATAGACTCGAATACAGGACTACAATCCCCATGAGCCTTTGCTCCACTTCCCCAGAATGCCTTGTAATCTCACCTGGGCCGAGATCGAGAAGGTATTTAAACTGATTCAAAGGCTTTTGAGTCTCTCTTGGGCCTTTTGGACTTCTGTTTTGCAGCAGGAGCGTCTCTTGCATGATGTGAGGTTATTTTGTCTAGGCCTCTGGCCTAGGCACATGTTTCTTACTTGTATATTCTTTAATCTTTAACCTTTAATAAACCTCTAAAAATATAATACTTCTTGCAGAGAGAAACTAATTTCTACCTGCCTCAGTCTCCCCATCTCCCCTAAATTTTAATCATTACAAATAGCAGAAGAGAAAATCCAAATAAATTCTCCAAAACCTTCCAAAAGAAATGGAAATTGTCCACAATTTCTGGAAGAATTTAAATTGGAGTTTATCAAAAAGATGGAAGCCTTCTGGCAAGATAAGTGGGAAATAGTTAAAAAAGAAAATGGAAAAATCATAGCACAAAACCAAAAATTTATAGCAGAGAACCAAAAAATTATAGCTGAAAATCAAAAGGATAAAGCACAAAACCAGGCCTTAAGGACCAGAATTGAGCAACTGGAAACCAATGATCTTGCAAAACAGCAAGAATTAATAAGGCAAAGTCAAGAGACTAAAAAAATAGAAGAAAACAAAATATATCACTGACAAGGTGACAAATCAGGAAAGCAGAGGAAGGAGAGACAATCTGAGACTCATTGGTCTACCTGAAAAACCAGAAATAAACAGAAATCTTGACATCATACTACAAGAAATCATCCAAGAAAACTGCCCCGATGTTCTTGAACAAGGGGACAAAATAGACATTGAAAGAGTTCATAGAACACCCTCTAAACTAAATCCCCAAAAGACAACTCCCAGGAATGTAATTGCCAAATTCCAGAGCTTTCAGGCTAAGGAGAAAAATTCTACAAGAAGCCAAAAAGAGACAATTCAGGTACCAAGGAGCACCAGGTTCACACAAGATCTGGCAGCTTCCGCACTAAAGGACTGCAAGGCATGGAGCACGATATTTAAGAAAGACAAGAGAACTGGGTCTTTATCCAAGAATCGCCTATCCATCAAAACTGACTATATACTTCCAGTGGAAAGTATGGGCATTCAACAAAATAGAAGATTTCCAAATATTTGTAAAGAAAAGACCAGAACTAAGTGGAAAGTTTGATATCTAAACACAAAGAACAAGAGAAACATGAAAATGTAAATAAGAAAAAGAGGGAAAAGGAGAAGAATGTTTTTTCTTTGTATTCTAACTCTCTTCTTTAAGGGCTACAATTAGATCAAATTATATATGTTAACATATGGGGAACATGTTATTTTTAACTCTCAAAAACTGTATTTATTATAAGAGTAATTAGAAGAATCACTTATAGGAAAAGATTGGGGCATTAAGGGATATAAGATGTTATGCAAAAAAAGAAAAAGGGAAGGGGGGAATCGAAGAGGTTACCAAGAGATACTTGAAGAAATAAAATAAATAGAATAATCTTTTTCACACAAAGATACACATGGGAAGGGGAGGGGGAGAATACTCCTATAAGAAGGAGAGGAAGAGAGTGCTAATAGAAAATACTTAAACCTTACTCTCAGTGAAATAAACTCTGACAGGGAAGAGCATCTAGATCCATTGAGATCTTGAATTCTATCTTATCCTAAAGGGTAAGGGAGAAGGTAAAACTAAGGGGAGTAGGAGACAGGGAGTACAAAAAGGGAGGGAAAGAGGGGGGGAGGGAACTTAACAGACCATAAAAAAAAGAAGGAAACAAAAAGGGAGGGACCAGAAAGGTCCCTTTCATATCAAGGGAGGGGATTAGGGGGATAGATTAAAAGTAAACAACTGGTTTAAAAGGATATAGCAAAAGAAGAAAGGACAGAACTAGGAGAGGATATCAAAATGCTAGGGAATCCACAAGTGACAATCATAACTTTGAATGTGAATGGGATGAACTCACCCATAAAACATAGATAAATAGCAGATTGGATTAGAATCCAAAACCCTACCATATGTTGTCTTTAAGAAACACACATGAGGGAGGAGATACTCACAAGGTCAGAATTAAAGGTTGGAGCAAGACCTATTGGGCCTCAACTGATAGAAAAAAGGCAGGAATTGCAATCATGATATCTGACAAAGCCAAAATAAAAATAGATCTGATAAAAAAGGGATAAGGAAGGTAAATACATCTTGATAAAAGGGAGTATAGACAATGAGGAAATATCACTAATCAACATGCATGCACCAAATGGTATAGCATCCACATTTCTAATGGAAAAAGTAGTAGAATTGAAGGAGGAAATAGATAGTAAAACTATACTAGTGGGAGACCTGAACCCACCACTATCAAATTTAGATAAATCAAATCAAATAATAAATAAGAAAGAGGTAAAAGAGGTGAATGAAATCTTAGAAAAATTAGAGTTAATAGATATATGGAGAAAAATAAATAGGGGAAAAAAGGAATACACCTTCTTTTCAGCAGCACATGGTACATTCACAAGGATTGACCATATACTAGGTCATAAAAACATGGCATACAAATGCAGAAAAACAGAAATAATAAATGCAACCATTTCAAATCATAAGGCAAGAAAAATAATGATCAGTAAGGGTACATGGAGAGTCAAATAAAAAATTAATTGGAAATTAAACACTATGATTCTCCAAAATTGATGAGTTAGAGAACAAATCATAGAAACAATAATTTCATTGAAGAAAATGACAATGATGAGACATCCTTTCAAACTCTATGGAATGCAGCCAAAGCAGTACTCAGGGGAAAATTTATATCCATGAGTTCATATATTAACAAATTAGGGAGGGAAGAGGTCAATGATTTGGACATGCAAATCCAAAACCTTGAAAGCAAACAAATTAAAAATCCCCAGGAGAAAACCAAATTAGAGATCCTAAAAATTAAGAGAGAAATTAATAAAATTGAAAGTGATAGAACTATTGAAGTAATCAATAAGACTAGAAGCTGGTATTTTGAAAAAACAAACAAAATAGACAAAGTACTGGTCAATCTAATAAAAAAAAGAAAGAAGAAAATAAAATTAACAGTATCTTAGATGAAAAGGGAGAACTCACCTCAATGAAGAGGAAATTAAAGTAATCATTAAAAATATTTTGCCCAATTATATGGCAATATACATGCCAATCTAGGTGATATGGATGAATATTTACAAAAATATAAATTGCCTAGATTAACAGAAGAAGAAATAGAATTCTTAAATAATCCCATATCAGAAAAAAATTGAACAGGCCATCAAAGAACTCCCTTAAAAAAAATCCCCTGGGCCTGATGGATTCACAAGTGAATTCTATCAAACATTCAAAGAACAGCGAATCCCAATATTATACAAACTATTTGACATAATAAGCAAAGAGGGAGTTCTGCCAAATTCCTTTTATGACACATATATGGTACTGATTCCAAAGCCAGGCAGGTCAAAAATGGAGAAAGAAAACTACAGATCAATCTCCTTAATGAACATAGATGCAAAAATCTTAAATAGGATACTAGCAAAAAGACTCCAGCAAGTCATCAGGAGGGTTATTCACTTTGATCAGGTGGGATTTATACCAGGAATGCAAGGATGGTTCAATATCAGGAAAACTATCCACATAATTGATCATATCAACAAGCAAACCATCAAAAATCACATGATTATCTCAACAGATGCAGAAAAAGCCTTTGACAAAATACAACACTCATTCCTATTAAAAACACTAGAAAGTAGAGGAATAGAAGGGTCTTTCCTAAAAATAATAAACAGTATCTATCTAAAACCATCAGCCAATATCATCTGCAATGGGAATAAACTATATGCATTCCCAATAAGATCAGGAGTAAAATAAAGATGTCCATTATCACCTTTATTATTTAATATTGTACTAGAAATACTAGCAATAGCAATTGGAGAAGAAAAAGAAATTGAAGGTATTAAAATTGGCAATAAGGAGACCAAGCTGTCACTCTTTGCAGATGATATGATGATTTACTTAAAGAATCCTAGAGAATCAACCAAAAAGCTAGTGGAAATAATCAACAACTTTAGCAATGTTGCAGGATACAAAATAAACCCACATAAGTCATCAGCATTTCTATTTATCTCCAACACATCTCAGCAACAGGAATTAGAAAGAGAAATTCCATTCAAAATTACCCTAGACAATATAAAATACTTAAGAATCTATCTGCCAAGACAAACACAGGCGCTATTCAAACACAACTACAAAGCACTTTCCATACAACTAAAACTAGATCTGAGCAATTGGAAAAACATTAACTGCTCATGGGTAGGATGAGCTAGCATAATAAAAATGATCATCCTACCAAAATTTATTTATTTATGTAGTGCCATAACCATCAAACTCCCAAAAAACATTTTTACTGAATTAGAAAAAAACCATAACAAAATTCATTTGGAAGAACAAAAGATCAAGGATATCTAGGGAAATAATGAAAAAAAAATACAAAGGAAGGTGGCCTTGCAGTGCCAGATCTCAAACTATACTATAAAGCAGTGGTCATCAAAACAATTTGGTACTGGCTAAGAGACAGAAAGGAGGATCAGTGGAATAGACTTGGAGTAAGTGACCTTAGAAAGACAGTCTATGAAAAATATTCATAGCTGCGCTCTTTGTGGTGGCCCAAAACTGGAAAACGAGGGGATGCCCATCAATTGGGGAATGGCTGAGCAAACTGTGGTATATGTTGGTGATGGAATACTATTGTGCTAAAAGGAATAATAAAGTGGAGGAGTTCCATGGAGACTGGAACAACCTCCAGGAAGTGATGCAGAGCGAGAGGAGCAGAACCAGGAGAACATTGTACACAGAGACTAATACACTGTGGTATAATCGAACGTAATGGACTTCTCCATTAGTGGCGGTGTAATGTCCCTGAACAACTTGCAGGGATCCAGGAGAAAAAAACACCATTCATAAGCAAAGGATAAACTATGGGAGTGGAAACACCGAGAAAAAGCAACTGCCTGAATACAGAGGTTGAGGGGACATGACAGAGGATAGACTCTAAATGAACACTCTAATGCAAATACTATCAACAAAGCAATGGGTTCAAATCAAGAAAACATCTAATGCCCAGTGGACTTACGCATCGGCTATAGGGGGTGGGGGGGAGGAAAAGAAAATGATCTATGTCTTTAACGAATAGTGCTTGGAAATGATCAAATAAAATATATTAAATAAAAAAAAATAAAATGTAAGTGCTTGTGAAAAAAAAAAAGAAAGACAGTCTATGACAAGCCAAAAGATATCAGCTTTTGGGACAAAAATCCACTATTTGATAAAAACTGCTGGGAAAATTGGAAGACAGTGTGGGAGAGATTAGGCTTGGATCAACACCTCACACCCTACACCAAGATAAACTCAGAATGTATGAATGACCTGAACATAAAGAAGGAAACTATAAGTAAATTAGGTGAACACTGAAAAATATACATGTCAGACCTTTGGGAAGGAAAATTTTTTAAAACCAAGCAAGACTTAGAAAAAAATCACAAAATGTAAAATAAATAATTAAAAAGTTTTTGTACAAACAAAACCAATGTAACCAAAATCAGAAGGGAAATAACAAACTGGGAAATAATCTTCATAACAAAAACCTCTGTCAAAGGTCTAATTACTCAAATTTACAAAGAGCTAAATCAATTGTACCAAAAAATCAAGCCATTCTCCAATTGATAAAAGGGCAAGGGACATGAATAGGCAATTTTCAGT